>NC_071095.1:36305163-36335163 GCF_027358695.1 Spea bombifrons | reverse complement strand
AATTTACTATACAAAAAATGATAAAATATGGTGATTTTTTGTTAAAAAATTACTTTCTCTCACTTTTTAAACCAAAAAACTTTTACTCATCTGCAAAAACTAATGATAAAACCTGCTAAATAGATTCGACTATTTGTCCTGAGTTTAGAAATACCCAATGTTTTTATGTTTTTTTGCTTTTTTCTGCACGTTTTGGGGCAATAAGTACAGGTAGCGTTTTGCTATTTCAAAACAATTTTTTCCCCAAAGTTAGTCATTCTGCCCCATGTGCCATTTCGGGTATCTTTGAAGCCGGCCAATGCAATTGAACCCATCAAACCATATATATTTAAAAACTAGACACCCCAAGGTATTTGAAATGCTGGTATTTTAACCCTTTCCATGAACTAATTCTACCACTAGCCTTTGTCAAACTTTACGGTAGTAATTTTTTTTTGTATTTTTTTCACACACGTTGTACTTCAGGTATAAATGTACCGCTCCTGGTATATGTCAGTGTCAAACACCCCCCCAATATGTGTTCAGTAACATCTCCTGAGCGCAGTGATACCCCACATGCAGGGGTTTGTTGGGTTATTTGGGAGGTAAAAGGCCACCTTTGTGAGGTGTGTATATTTTTGCCATTTATACATCTGGTCACTCTGTGCCCACGTCCCATACTGGGGACATCTTTGAAGCCGGCCAATTCAATTTACCCCATCAAATCATAATTTTTTAAAACTAGGCACACTATGGGCATTTATAATGCCAATATTTTAACTCTTTGCGTGTGGGATTTTTTTGGGAAGATACAGCGCTAATTGTATGTAGCGCTAATTGTGTATAAAAAAACATACATATATACCTATTTGCACTTTTTTCGTGACTTTTTTTACATGTAACTATATATATATATATATATATATATTTGTTTTTTTGTTTTGTTTTTTTGAAAAAAAATTTTTTTTAAATTAAATTTTTTTTTTAATTTTTTTTTTACAATACACTAAGGCTGTGTAGCCCCCTCTGAGGCTACACAACCTCAGTGTATAGTTAAAAAACGTCATTGCCTCAATGAAGAGGCAGGCTGGAATGGGGGGTGAGTGATTGACAGACCAGGTCACTGGTCTGTGGTTTAACCCACCGATCGCCGTGATTCACTGTGAATCACGGGGATCGGGAAGTTGTGAATCCCCCCCCCCGGAGCATTGCAGGCTTTCCTCAATGAAGAGGCAGCCTGGAATGCCCCTCACCCGATTTGCATCGGGTTCGGGGGGGGGGGTTGACAGACCAGTGATTTCAGTCACTGGTCTGTCGTTTAACCCACCGATCGCCGTGATTCACTGTGAATCACGGCGATCGGGAGGTTGTGAAGCCCCCCCCTGAGCATTGCAGGCTTGCCTCAATGAAGAGGCAGCCTGGAATGCCCCTCACCCGATTTGCATCGGGTTCGGGGGGGGTTGACAGACCAGTGATTTCAGTCACTGGTCTGTCGTTTAACCCACCGATCGCCGTGATTCACGGTAAATCACAGCGATCGGGAGGTTGTGAAGGCCCCTCTGGGGCATTGCAGGCATGCCTCAATGTAGAAGCAGCCTGGAATGCCCCTTACCCGATTTGAATCGGGCTCGAGGGGCGTGTTTAACAGACCGGTGATTTGCATCGCCGGTCTGTTGTTTCAACCGCCGATCTCCGTGAATTGCGGAGATCGGAAGGTTGCAAAACCTTTTTTTTTGGTTTGCCTGGATAGCCTCACTTGTGAGGCTTCCAGGAAAACCGCGATGCCGCCGATCGCGGCGAAAACGCCGCGGTAAACGGCAAATAACGTTACCACGTACATGTACGGGCATTGTCATTATCGCGTTGCACGGCAACCCCGTACATGTACGTGGATTGTCGTTAAGGGGTTAAAAACTATTTCAGCCAATCAAACATTTTCAGGGGGAGTCTTGTTTTTTTCGAGAGGCTCCAACCGTTCCTTGGCCTCCCCTTATAGACTTTTTACGTAAAAAGTGTGTGTGTGTGTGTAACAGAACATATACATGTCACAAATTGCATGCATTCTTTTTTCCTTTTGCTACATCATACAGCATAATATACAGAATTATGCTTTCATTATTTTGCTACATTGTAGCGGTTAACAGGTGACTCTGTGAAGCCACAATGTTGAACAAATATGATACAAAGGGTCTCAAAGCAACGCATAGCGCATTTTGCTCTTTTAAATCTAATATTATAGAATCATGGAACCTGCCGACAGATCGGCCCCATTCGGCACCCGTCTACTCGCCCGTTTCTCCTGCTGTAAAGACTCAAACCTTAATCAGTCGTTGGTCTTGTCTTAGATTCAGGAGCCGTATGTCTATCCCATGCATGTTTAATACCCTCACCTTAATAACATCACTCATCCTAGGATAACTTTTCACTTCCAGCATTATAGATGTTACCTATTGCTACTTAGACTCAGGTATTGTCTTCTCCCATGTGCTCCTTTTTGTATTTACATAAAACATTTTCCCCAGTATGTCCCAATATCTAACAAATCAAGTTAAAAAAAGAAAGGAACAGAAACAAAATTTTCTTAAAAGGCCTTTATAAATGTATCCCATACATGTGTTTGTACATACATGTAGATTGAACATGAGGTCTATGTAGGTGACTGTACACAACATATGCCAGGGTCGGCAAGCTTAGATGGTGGAATTAAATGCCATAGTAATATGAGGAAAAACTCAAATGGAGAAAATATATTTTATATTTATTTGAGGGACTTTGAGAGGTGAGATTGCACCTGTGACATGATCTTGACATGTTGGTAGTTACGCTGACAAGCTGCTCTACCACGCATGTATGGATATGTGGTTGGCCCTCCTGAGCCTGCTTTGCCAACGACTTGTCTCATTTGTGTTTGGAACTGAAATGATTTAGGCCCCGCCCACTTGATTCAGCCACGCCTATTATTGCATCATCTGCCTGTTTGTCTCGCTGGCTACACCATGGAGTCCAAGACCATCATCCTACACTGACCTCCACCAGAGGATTTTCATGTTATCTGTAAACTGAACTTCCAATTTAACGTGTCAATAAAATTCTGTTAACATTTAGTATAGTTCATGCTGTTTATTTAAAAATATTATTATTTCCCACAAATAACGTATGATATTTAGCAATTATCAGTTAATGTTCTAAGATAACGGGTCAGTTTAATTTGATCAAGGGCAATATCAACGTACTGAGAGCAACAGCTACATTTGGAACGTTGGAACCAATGGAATGTTCTATCAGGTCTATCACCATAGCAACCATAGGAATGGTCTAAGCAGAAGAACCAGGTCAATGGTTGCCATGGTGATAAGATCAACATTGAAACTTTGCACCAAAAAGGAATCATTTTGTTTTCCGTGTATTCTGCGCGACTTTTCAAGCCAGAAATGAAACAGAACCGAAATATCCATTTATGAAATATTACTTTTTACCTTTTGTTTTTTTTTTATTAAACAAAAATCCATTTCTGTAAGATTAAGCCAGGCTTTAAGGGACTTGTCTCATTTGTGGTTGGAACTGAAATGATTTAGACCCCGCCCACTTGATGCAGCCACGCCCACTATTGCATCATCAGCCTCTGTGATGTCATCATAGGAGGTTATATAAAGCAGGTGAAACTCAGACACTTCTCATTGCTCAGCAGAGCAGGCGAGTGAGAAGATGTTAGATACTCTTCTGATAATCGTGGGGTGCTTCTGCACCTTCATGATGCTTTTATTACTTGTTGTATTAGGAAAACGTAGTGGAGGACGAAAGGCAAATGAAGCCGACCTCTACCTAGAGATTATGTTCGCAATCGAACGCACAAACCACACCATGTTCCAGATACAGACCATAACGGGTCAGTTTAATTTGATCAACGTACTGAGAGCAACTGCTACGTTTGGAACGTTGGAACCAATGGAATGTTCTATCAGTTCTATCACCATAGCAACCATAGGAATGGTCTAAGCAGAAGAACCAAGTCAATGGTTGCCACGGTGATAAGATCAACATTGAAACTTTGCACCAAAAAGGAATCATTTTGTTTTCTGTGTATTCTGCGCGACTTTGGAAGCTAGAAATGAAACAGAACCGAAATATCCATTTATGAAATCTTACTTTTTACCTTTTGGAGGTTTTTTTTTAAACAAAAATCCATTTCAGCAAGATTAAGCCAGGCTTTAAGTGACTTACTTAAAACTGAAATTGATGTTTTAGCTAACTGAAGACTATTTAAAATTATGAAGCGTGGCAGTTAACGCCGTGATGACTCCATTAAAAACTATTTCAGCCAATCAAACATTTTCAGGGGGAGTCTTGTTTTTTTCGAGAGGCTCCAACCGTTCCTTGGCCTCCCCTTATAGACTTTTTACGTAAAAAGTGTGTGTGTGTGTGTAACAGAACATATACACGTCACAAATTGCATGCATTCTTTTTTCCTTTTGCTACATCATACAGTATAATATACAGAATTATGCTTTCATTATTTTGCTACATTGTAGCGGTTAACAGGTGACTCTGTGAAGCCACAATGTTGAACAAATATGATACAAAGGGTCTCAAAGCAACGCATAGCGCATTTTGCTCTTTTAAATCTAATGTTATAGAATCATGGAACCTGCCGACAGATCGGCCCCATTCGGCCCCCGTCTACTCGCCCGTTTCTCCCGCTGTAAAGACTCAAACCTTAATCAGTCGTTGGTCTTGTCTTAGATTCAGGAGCCGTATGTCTATCCCATGCATGTTTAATACCCTCACCTTAATAACATCACTCATCCTAGGATAACTTTTCACTTCCAGCATTATAGATATTACCTATTGCTACTTAGACTCAGGTATTGTCTTCTCCCATGTGCTCCTTTTTGTATTTACATAAGACATTTTCCCCAGTATGTCCCAATATCTAACAAATCAAGTTAAAAAAAGAAAGGAACAGAAACAAAATTTTCTTAAAAGGCCTTTATAAATGTATCCCATACATGTGTTTGTACATACATGTAGATTGAACATGAGGTCTATGTAGGTGACTGTACACAACATATGCCAGGGTCGGCAAGCTTAGATGGTGGAATTAAATGCCATAGTAATATGAGGAAAAACTCAAATGGAGAAAATATATTTTATATTTATTTGAGGGACTTTGAGAGGTGAGATTGCACCTGTGACATGATCTTGACATGTTGGTAGTTACGCTGACAAGCTGCTCTACCACGCATGTATGGATATGTGGTTGGCCCTCCTGTGCCTGCTTTGCCAACGACTTGTCTCATTTGTGTTTGGAACTGAAATGATTTAGGCCAAGCCCACTTGATGCAGCCTCGCCCACTATTGCATCATTAGCCTCTGTGATGTCATCATAGGAGGTTATATAAAGCAGGTGAAACTCAGACACTTCTCATTGCTCAGCAGAGCAGGCGATTGAGAAGATGTTAGATACTCTTCTGATAATCGTGGGGTGCCTCTGCACCTTCATGATGCTTTTATTACTTGTTGGATTAGGAAAACGTAGTGGAGGACGAAAGGCAAATGAAGCCGACCTCTACCTAGAGATTATGTTCGCAATCGAACGCACAAACCACACCATGTTCCAGATGCAGACCATAACGGGTCAGTTTAATTTGATCAACGTACTGAGAGCAACTGCTACGGTTGGAACGTTGGAACCAATGGAATGTTCTATCAGTTCTATCACCATAGCAACCATAGGAATGGTCTAAGCAGAAGAACCAAGTCAATGGTTGCCACGGTGATAAGATCAACATTGAAACTTTGCTCCAAAAAGGAATCATTTTGTTTTCTGTGTATTCTGCGCGACTTTGGAAGCTAGAAATGAAACAGAACCGAAATATCCATTTAATGAAATCTTACTTTTTACCTTTTGGAGGTTTTTTTTTAAACAAAAATCCATTTCAGCAAGATTAAGCCGGGCTTTAAGTGACTTACTTAAAATTGAAATTGATGTTTTAGCTAACTGAAGACTATTTAAAATTATGAAGCGTGGCAGTTAACGCCGTGATGACTCCATTAAAAACTATTTCAGCCAATCAAACATTTTCAGGGGGAGTCTTGTTTTTTTCGAGAGGCTCCAACCGTTCCTTGGCCTCCCCTTATAGACTTTTTACGTAAAAAGTGTGTGTGTGTGTGTAACAGAACATATACACGTCACAAATTGCATGCATTCTTTTTTCCTTTTGCTACATCATACAGCATAATATACAGAATTATGCTTTCATTCTTTTGCTACATTGTAGCAGTTAACAGGTGACTCTGTGAAGCTACAATGTTGAACAAATATGATACAAAGGGTCTCAAAGCAACGCATAGCGCATTTTGCTCTTTTAAATCTAATGTTATAGAATCATGGAACCTGCCGACAGATCGGCCCCATTCGGCCCCCGTCTACCCGCCCGTTTCTCCTGCTGTAAAGACTCAAACCTTAATCAGTCGTTGGTCTTGTCTTAGATTCAGGAGCCGTATGTCTATCCCATGCATGTTTAATACCCTCACCTTAATAACATCACTCATCCTAGGAAAACTTTTCACTTCCAGCATTATAGATATTACCTATTGCTACTTAGACTCAGGTATTGTCTTCTCCCATGTGCTCCTTTTTGTATTTACATAAAACATTTTCCCCAGTATGTCCCAATATCTAACAAATCAAGTTAAAAAAAGAAAGGAACAGAAACAAAATTTTCTTAAAAGGCCTTTATAAATGTATCCCATACATGTGTTTGTACATACATGTAGATTGAACATGAGGTCTATGTAGGTGACTGTACACAACATATGCCAGGGTCGGCACGCTTAGATGGTGGAATTAAATGCCATAGTAATATGAGGAAAAACTCAAATGGAGAAAATATATTTTATATTTATTTGAGGGACTTTGAGAGGTGAGATTGCACCTGTGACATGATCTTGACATGTTGGTAGTTACGCTGACAAGCTGCTCTACCACGCATGTATGGATATGTGGTTGGCCCTCCTGAGCCTGCTTTGCCAACGACTTGTCTCATTTGTGTTTGGAACTGAAATGATTTAGGCCCCGCCCACTTGATTCAGCCACGCCTATTATTGCATCATCTGCCTGTTTGTCTCGCTGGCTACACCATGGACCTCCACCAGAGGATTTTCATGTTATCTGTAAACTGAACTTCCAATTTAACGTGTCAATAAAATTCTGTTAACATTTAGTATAGTTCATGCTGTTTATTTAAAAATATTATTATTTCCCACAAATAACGTATGATAGTTAGCAATTATCAGTTAATGTTCTAAGATAACGGGTCAGTTTAATTTGATCAAGGGCAATATCAACGTACTGAGAGCAACAGCTACATTTGGAACGTTGGAACCAATGGAATGTTCTATCAGGTCTATCACCATAGCAACCATAGGAATGGTCTAAGCAGAAGAACCAGGTCAATGGTTGCCATGGTGATAAGATCAACATTGAAACTTTGCACCAAAAAGGAATCATTTTGTTTTCCGTGTATTCTGCGCGACTTTTCAAGCCAGAAATGAAACAGAACCGAAATATCCATTTATGAAATATTACTTTTTACCTTTTGTTTTTTTTTTATTAAACAAAAATCAATTTCTGTAAGATTAAGCCAGGCTTTAAGGGACTTGTCTCATTTGTGGTTGGAACTGAAATGATTTAGACCCCGCCCACTTGATGCAGCCACGCCCACTATTGCATCATCAGCCTCTGTGATGTCATCATAGGAGGTTATATAAAGCAGGTGAAACTCAGACACTTCTCATTGCTCAGCAGAGCAGCCGAGTGAGAAGATGTTAGATACTCTTCTGATAATCGTGGGGTGCCTCTGCACCTTCATGATGCTTTTATTACTTGTTGGATTAGGAAAACGTAGTGGAGGACGAAAGGCAAATGAACCCGACCTCTACCTAGAGATTATGTTCGCAATCGAACGCACAAACCACACCATGTTCCAGATACAGACCATACGGGTCAGTTTAATTTGATCAACGTACTGAGAGCAACTGCTACGTTTGGAACGTTGGAACCAATGGAATGTTCTATCAGTTCTATCACCATAGCAACCATAGGAATGGTCTAAGCAGAAGAACCAAGTCAATGGTTGCCACGGTGATAAGATCAACATTGAAACTTTGCACCAAAAAGGAATCATTTTGTTTTCTGTGTATTCTGCGCGACTTTGGAAGCTAGAAATGAAACAGAACTGAAATATCCATTTATGAAATCTTACTTTTTACCTTTTGGAGGTTTTTTTTAAACAAAAATCCATTTCAGCAAGATTAAGCCGGGCTTTAAGTGACTTACTTAAAATTGAAATTGATGTTTTAGCTAACTGAAGACTATTTAAAATTATGAAGTGTGGCAGTTAACGCCGTGATGACTCCTATAAAAACTATTTCAGCCAATCAAACATTTTCAGGGGGAGTCTTGTTTTTTTCGAGAGGCTCCAACCGTTCCTTGGCCTCCCCTTATAGACTTTTTACGTAAAAAGTGTGTGTGTGTGTGTAACAGAACATATACATGTCACAAATTGCATGCATTCTTTTTTCCTTTTGCTACATCATACAGCATAATATACAGAATTATGCTTTCATTATTTTGCTACATTGTAGCGGTTAACAGGTGACTCTGTGAAGCCACAATGTTGAACAAATATGATACAAAGGGTCTCAAAGCAACGCATAGCGCATTTTGCTCTTTTAAATCTAATATTATAGAATCATGGAACCTGCCGACAGATCGGCCCCATTCGGCCCCCGTCTACTCGCCCGTTTCTCCTGCTGTAAAGACTCAAACCTTAATCAGTCGTTGGTCTTGTCTTAGATTCAGGAGCCGTATGTCTATCCCATGCATGTTTAATACCCTCACCTTAATAACATCACTCATCCTAGGATAACTTTTCACTTCCAGCATTATACATATTACGTATTGCTACTTAGACTCAGGTATTGTCTTCTCCCATGTGCTCCTTTTTGTATTTACATAAAACATTTTCTCCAGTATGTCCCAATATCTAACAAATCAAGTTAAAAAAAGAAAGGAACAGAAACAAAATTTTCTTAAAAGGCCTTTATAAATGTATCCCATACATGTGTTTGTACATACATGTAGATTGAACATGAGGTCTATGTAGGTGACTGTACACAACATATGCCAGGGTCGGCATGCTTAGATGGTGGAATTAAATGCCATAGTAATATGAGGAAAAACTCAAATGGAGAAAAGATATTTTATATTTATTTGAGGGACTTTGAGAGGTGAGATTGCACCTGTGACATGATCTTGACATGTTGGTAGTTACGCTGACAAGCTGCTCTACCACGCATGTATGGATATGTGGTTGGCCCTCCTGAGCCTGCTTTGCCAACGACTTGTCTCATTTGTGGTTGGAACTGAAATGATTTAGGCCCCGCCCACTTGATTCAGCCACGCCTATTATTGCATCATCTGCCTGTTTGTCTCGCTGGCTACACCACGGAGTCCAAGACCATCATCCTACACTGACCTCCCCCAGAGGATTTTCATGTTATCTGTAAACTGAACTTCCAATTTAACGTGTCAATAAAATTCTGTTAACATTTAGTATAGTTCATGCTGTTTATTTAAAAATATTATTATTTCCCACAAATAACGTATGATAGTTAGCAATTATCAGTTAATGTTCTAAGATAACGGGTCAGTTTAATTTGATCAAGGGCAATATCAACGTACTGAGAGCAACAGCTACATTTGGAACGTTGGAACCAATGGAATGTTCTATCAGGTCTATCACCATAGCAACCATAGGAATGGTCTAAGCAGAAGAACCAGGTCAATGGTTGCCATGGTGATAAGATCAACATTGAAACTTTGCACCAAAAAGGAATCATTTTGTTTTCCGTGTATTCTGCGCGACTTTTCAAGCCAGAAATGAAACAGAACCGAAATATCCATTTATGAAATATTACTTTTTACCTTTTGTTTTTTTTTTATTAAACAAAAATCAATTTCTGTAAGATTAAGCCAGGCTTTAAGGGACTTGTCTCATTTGTGGTTGGAACTGAAATGATTTAGACCCCGCCCACTTGATGCAGCCACGCCCACTATTGCATCATCAGCCTCTGTGATGTCATCATAGGAGGTTATATAAAGCAGGTGAAACTCAGACACTTCTCATTGCTCAGCAGAGCAGCCGAGTGAGAAGATGTTAGATACTCTTCTGATAATCGTGGGGTGCCTCTGCACCTTCATGATGCTTTTATTACTTGTTGGATTAGGAAAACGTAGTGGAGGACGAAAGGCAAATGAACCCGACCTCTACCTAGAGATTATGTTCGCAATCGAACGCACAAACCACACCATGTTCCAGATACAGACCATACGGGTCAGTTTAATTTGATCAACGTACTGAGAGCAACTGCTACGTTTGGAACGTTGGAACCAATGGAATGTTCTATCAGTTCTATCACCATAGCAACCATAGGAATGGTCTAAGCAGAAGAACCAAGTCAATGGTTGCCACGGTGATAAGATCAACATTGAAACTTTGCACCAAAAAGGAATCATTTTGTTTTCTGTGTATTCTGCGCGACTTTGGAAGCTAGAAATGAAACAGAACCGAAATATCCATTTATGAAATCTTACTTTTTACCTTTTGGAGGTTTTTTTTTAAACAAAAATCCATTTCAGCAAGATTAAGCCGGGCTTTAAGTGACTTACTTAAAATTGAAATTGATGTTTTAGCTAACTGAAGACTATTTAAAATTATGAAGTGTGGCAGTTAACGCCGTGATGACTCCATTAAAAACTATTTCAGCCAATCAAACATTTTCAGGGGGAGTCTTGTTTTTTTCGAGAGGCTCCAACCGTTCCTTGGCCTCCCCTTATAGACTTTTTACGTAAAAAGTGTGTGTGTGTGTGTAACAGAACATATACATGTCACAAATTGCATGCATTCTTTTTTCCTTTTGCTACATCATACAGCATAATATACAGAATTATGCTTTCATTATTTTGCTACATTGTAGCGGTTAACAGGTGACTCTGTGAAGCCACAATGTTGAACAAATATGATACAAAGGGTCTCAAAGCAACGCATAGCGCATTTTGCTCTTTTAAATCTAATATTATAGAATCATGGAACCTGCCGACAGATCGGCCCCATTCGGCCCCCGTCTACTCGCCCGTTTCTCCTGCTGTAAAGACTCAAACCTTAATCAGTCGTTGGTCTTGTCTTAGATTCAGGAGCCGTATGTCTATCCCATGCATGTTTAATACCCTCACCTTAATAACATCACTCATCCTAGGATAACTTTTCACTTCCAGCATTATACATATTACATATTGCTACTTAGACTCAGGTATTGTCTTCTCCCATGTGCTCCTTTTTGTATTTACATAAAACATTTTCTCCAGTATGTCCCAATATCTAACAAATCAAGTTAAAAAAAGAAAGGAACAGAAACAAAATTTTCTTAAAAGGCCTTTATAAATGTATCCCATACATGTGTTTGTACATACATGTAGATTGAACATGAGGTCTATGTAGGTGACTGTACACAACATATGCCAGGGTCGGCATGCTTAGATGGTGGAATTAAATGCCATAGTAATATGAGGAAAAACTCAAATGGAGAAAAGATATTTTATATTTATTTGAGGGACTTTGAGAGGTGAGATTGCACCTGTGACATGATCTTGACATGTTGGTAGTTACGCTGACAAGCTGCTCTACCACGCATGTATGGATATGTGGTTGGCCCTCCTGAGCCTGCTTTGCCAACGACTTGTCTCATTTGTGGTTGGAACTGAAATGATTTAGGCCCCGCCCACTTGATTCAGCCACGCCTATTATTGCATCATCTGCCTGTTTGTCTCGCTGGCTACACCACGGAGTCCAAGACCATCATCCTACACTGACCTCCCCCAGAGGATTTTCATGTTATCTGTAAACTGAACTTCCAATTTAACGTGTCAATAAAATTCTGTTAACATTTAGTATAGTTCATGCTGTTTATTTAAAAATATTATTATTTCCCACAAATAACGTATGATATTTAGCAATTATCAGTTAATGTTCTAAGATAACGGGTCAGTTTAATTTGATCAAGGGCAATATCAACGTACTGAGAGCAACAACTACATTTGGAACGTTGGAACCAATGGAATGTTCTATCAGGTCTATCACCATAGCAACCATAGGAATGGTCTAAGCAGAAGAACCAGGTCAATGGTTGCCATGGTGATAAGATCAACATTGAAACTTTGCACCAAAAAGGAATCATTTTGTTTTCCGTGTATTCTGCGCGACTTTTCAAGCCAGAAATGAAACAGAACCGAAATATCCATTTATGAAATATTACTTTTTACCTTTTGTTTGTTTTTTTATTAAACAAAAATCCATTTCTGTAAGATTAAGCCAGGCTTTAAGGGACTTGTCTCATTTGTGGTTGGAACTGAAATGATTTAGACCCCGCCCACCTGATGCAGCCACGCCCACTATTGCATCATCAGCCTCTGTGATGTCATCATAGGAGGTTATATAAAGCAGGTGAAACTCAGACACTTCTCATTGCTCAGCAGAGCAGGCGAGTGAGAAGATGTTAGATACTCTTCTGATAATCGTGGGGTGCCTCTGCACCTTCACGATGCTTTTATTACTTGTTGGATTAGGAAAACGTAGTGGAGGACGAAAGGCAAATGAAGCCGACCTCTACCTAGAGATTATGTTCGCAATCGAACGCACAAACCACACCATGTTCCAGATACAGACCATAACGGGTCAGTTTAATTTGATCAACGTACTGAGAGCAACTGCTACGTTTGGAACGTTGGAACCAATGGAATGTTCTATCAGTTCTATCACCATAGCAACCATAGGAATGGTCTAAGCAGAAGAACCAAGTCAATGGTTGCCACGGTGATAAGATCAACATTGAAACTTTGCACCAAAAAGGAATCATTTTGTTTTCTGTGTATTCTGCGCGACTTTGGAAGCTAGAAATGAAACAGAACCGAAATATCCATTTATGAAATCTTACTTTTTACCTTTTGGAGGTTTTTTTTTAAACAAAAATCCATTTCAGCAAGATTAAGCCGGGCTTTAAGTGACTTACTTAAAATTGAAATTGATGTTTTAGCTAACTGAAGACTATTTAAAATTATGAAGCGTGGCAGTTAACGCCGTGATGACTCCATTAAAAACTATTTCAGCCAATCAAACATTTTCAGGGGGAGTCTTGTTTTTTTCGAGAGGCTCCAACCGTTCCTTGGCCTCCCCTTATAGACTTTTTACGTAAAAAGTGTGTGTGTAACAGAACATATACATGTCACAAATTGCATGCATTCTTTTTTCCTTTTGCTACATCATACAGCATAATATACAGAATTATGCTTTCATTATTTTGCTACATTGTAGCGGTTAACAGGTGACTCTGTGAAGCCACAATGTTGAACAAATATGATACAAAGGGTCTCAAAGCAACGCATAGCGCATTTTGCTCTTTTAAATCTAATATTATAGAATCATGGAACCTGCCGACAGATCGGCCCCATTCGGCCCCCGTCTACTCGCCCGTTTCTCCTGCTGTAAAGACTCAAACCTTAATCAGTCGTTGGTCTTGTCTTAGATTCAGGAGCCGTATGTCTATCCCATGCATGTTTAATACCCTCACCTTAATAACATCACTCATCCTAGGATAACTTTTCACTTCCAGCATTATAGATATTACCTATTGCTACTTAGACTCAGGTATTGTCTTCTCCCATGTGCTCCTTTTTGTATTTACATAAAACATTTTCCCCAGTATGTCCCAATATCTAACAAATCAAGTTAAAAAAAGAAAGGAACAGAAACAAAATTTTCTTAAAAGGCCTTTATAAATGTATCCCATACATGTGTTTGTACATACATGTAGATTGAACATGAGGTCTATGTAGGTGACTGTACACAACATATGCCAGGGTCGGCACGCTTAGATGGTGGAATTAAATGCCATAGTAATATGAGGAAAAACTCAAATGGAGAAAATATATTTTATATTTATTTGAGGGACTTTGAGAGGTGAGATTGCACCTGTGACATGATCTTGACATGTTGGTAGTTACGCTGACAAGCTGCTCTACCACGCATGTATGGATATGTGGTTGGCCCTCCTGAGCCTGCTTTACCAACGACTTGTCTCATTTGTGGTTGGAACTGAAATGATTTAGGCCCCGCCCACTTGATTCAGCCATGCCTATTATTGCATCATCTGCCTGTTTGTCTCGCTGGCTACACCATGGAGTCCAAGACCATCATCCTACACTGACCTCCACCAGAGGATTTT
Source organism: Spea bombifrons (assembly GCF_027358695.1). Classification (NCBI taxonomy): domain Eukaryota; kingdom Metazoa; phylum Chordata; class Amphibia; order Anura; family Pelobatidae; genus Spea; species Spea bombifrons. The sequence continues at coordinate 36,320,844 of NC_071095.1, read as the reverse complement.
CATGTTATCTGTAAACTGAATTTCCAATTTAACGTGTCAATAAAATTCTGTTAACATTTAGTATAGTTCATGCTGTTTATTTAAAAATATTATTGTTTCCCAGAAATAACGTATGATATTTAGCAATTATCAGTTAGTGTTCTAAGATAACGGGTCAGTTTAATTTGATCAATGGCAATATCAACGTACTGAGAGCAACAGCTACATTTGGAACGTTGGAACCAATGGAATGTTCTATCAGGTCTATCACCATAGCAACCATAGGAATGGTCTAAGCAGAAGAACCAGGTCAATGGTTGCCATGGTGATAAGATCAACATTGAAACTTTGCACCAAAAAGGAATCATTTTGTTTTCCGTGTATTCTGCGCGACTTTTCAAGCCAGAAATGAAACAGAACGGAAATATCCATTTATGAAATATTACTTTTTACCTTTTGTTTTTTTTTTTTATTAAACAAAAATCCATTTCTGTAAGATTAAGCCAGGCTTTAAGGGACATGTCTCATTTGTGGTTGGAACTGAAATGATTTAGACCCTGCCCACTTGATGCAGCCACGCCCACTATTGCATCATCAGCCTCTGTGATGTCATCATAGGAGGTTATATAAAGCAGGTGAAACTCAGACACTTCTCATTGCTCAGCAGAGCAGGCGAGTGAGAAGATGTTAGATACTCTTCTGATAATCGTGGGGTGCCTCTGCACCTTCATGATGCTGTTATTACTTGTTGGATTAGGAAAACGTAGTGGAGGACGAAAGGCAAATGAAGCCGACCTCTACCTAGAGATTATGTTCGCAATCGAACGCACAAACCACACCATGTTCCAGATACAGACCATAACGGGTCAGTTTAATTTGATCAACGTACTGAGAGCAACTGCTACGTTTGGAAAGTTGGAACCAATGGAATGTTCTATCAGTTCTATCACCATAGCAACCATAGGAATGGTCTAAGCAGAAGAACCAAGTCAATGGTTGCCACGGTGATAAGATCAACATTGAAACTTTGCACCAAAAAGGAATCATTTTGTTTTCTGTGTATTCTGCGCGACTTTGGAAGCTAGAAATGAAACAGAACCGAAATATCCATTTATGAAATCTTACTTTTTACCTTTTGGAGGTTTTTTTTTAAACAAAAATCCATTTCAGCAAGATTAAGCCGGGCTTTAAGTGACTTACTTAAAATTGAAATTGATGTTTTAGCTAACTGAAGACTATTTAAAATTATGAAGCGTGGCAGTTAACGCCGTGATGACTCCATTAAAAACTATTTCAGCCAATCAAACATTTTCAGGGGGAGTCTTGTTTTTTTCGAGAGGCTCCAACCGTTCCTTGGCCTCCCCTTATAGACTTTTTACGTAAAAAGTGTGTGTGTGTGTAACAGAACATATACACGTCACAAATTGCATGCATTCTTTTTTCCTTTTGCTACATCATACAGCATAATATACAGAATTATGCTTTCATTATTTTGCTACATTGTAGCGGTTAACAGGTGACTGTGAAGCCACAAGGTTGAACAAATATGATACACAGGGTCTCAAAGCAACGCATAGCGCATTTTGCACTTTTAAATCCAATGTTATAGAATCATGGAACCTGCCGACAGATCGGCCCCATTCGGCCCCCGTCTACTCGCCCGTTTCTCCTGCTGTAAAGACTCAAACCTTAGTCAGTCGTTGGTCTTGTCTTAGATTCAGGAGCCGTATGTCTATCCCATGCATGTTTAATACCCTCACCTTAATAACATCACTCATCCTAGGATAACTTTTCACTTCCAGCATTATAGATATTACCTATTGCTACTTAGACTCAGGTATTGTCTTCTCCCATGTGCTCCTTTTTGTATTTACATAAAACATTTTCCCCAGTATGTCCCAATATCTAACAAATCAAGTTAAAAAAAGAAAGGAACAGAAACAAAATTTTCTTAAAAGGCCTTTATAAATGTATCCCATACATGTGTTTGTACATACATGTAGATTGAACATGAGGTCTATGTAGGTGACTGTACACAACATATGCCAGGGTCGGCACGCTTAGGTGGTGGAATTAAATGCCATAGTAATATGAGGAAAAACTCAAATGGAGAAAATATATTTTATATTTATTTGAGGGACTTTGAGAGGTGAGATTGCACCTGTGACATGATCTTGACATGTTGGTAGTTACGCTGACAAGCTGCTCTACCACGCATGTATGGATATGTGGTTGGCCCTCCTGAGCCTGCTTTGCCAACGACTTGTCTCATTTGTGGTTGGAACTGAAATGATTTAGGCCCCGCCCACTTGATTCAGCCACGCCTATTATTGCATCATCTGCCTGTTTGTCTCGCTGGCTACACCATGGAGTCCAAGACCATCATCCAACACTAACCTCCACCAGAGGATTTTCATGTTATCTGTAAACTGAACTTCCAATTTAACGTGTCAATAAAATTCTGTTAACATTTAGTATAGTTCATGTTGTTTATTTAAAAATATTATTATTTCCCACAAATAACGTATGATATTTAGCAATTATCAGTTAATGTTCTCAGATAACGGGTCAGTTTAATTTGATCAAGGGCAATATCAACGTACTGAGAGCAACAGCTACATTTGGAACGTAGGAACCAATGGAATGTTCTATCAGGTCTATCACCATAGCAACCATAGGAATGGTCTAAGCAGAAGAACCAGGTCAATGGTTGCCATGGTGATAAGATCAACATTGAAACTTTGCACCAAAAAGGAATCATTTTGTTTTCCGTGTATTCTGCGCGACTTTTCAAGCCAGAAATGAAACAGAACCGAAATATCCATTTATGAAATATTACTTTTTACCTTTTGTTTGTTTTTTTATTAAACAAAAATCCATTTCTGTAAGATTAAGCCAGGCTTTAAGGGACTTGTCTTATTTGTGGTTGGAACTGAAATGATTTAGACCCCGCCCACTTGATGCAGCCACGCCCACTATTGCATCATCAGCCTCTGTGATGTCATCATAGGAGGTTATATAAAGCAGGTGAAACTCAGACACTTCTCATTGCTCAGCAGAGCAGGCGAGTGAGAAGATGTGAGATACTCTTCTGATAATCGTGGGGTGCCTCTGCACCTTCACGATGCTTTTATTACTTGTTGGATTAGGAAAACGTAGTGGAGGACGAAAGGCAAATGAAGCCGACCTCTACCTTGAGATAATGTTCGCAATCGAACGCACAAACCACACCATGTTCCAGATACAGACCATAACGGGTCAGTTTAATTTGATCAACGTACTGAGAGCAACTGCTACATTTGGAACGTTGGAACCAATGGAATGTTCTATCAGTTCTATCACCATAGCAACCATAGGAATGGTCTAAGCAGAAGAACCAAGTCAATGGTTGCCACGGTGATAAGATCAACATTGAAACTTTGCACCAAAAAGGAATCATTTTGTTTTCTGTGTATTCTGCGCGACTTTGGAAGCTAGAAATGAAACAGAACCGAAATATCCATTTATGAAATCTTACTTTTTACCTTTTGGAGGTTTTTTTTTTAAACAAAAATCCATTTCAGCAAGATTAAGCCGGGCTTTAAGTGACTTACTTAAAATTGAAATTGATGTTTTAGCTAACTGAAGACTATTTAAAATTATGAAGCGTGGCAGTTAACGCCGTGATGACTCCATTAAAAACTATTTCAGCCAATCAAACATTTTCAGGGGGAGTCTTGTTTTTTTCGAGAGGCTCCAACCGTTCCTTGGCCTCCCCTTATAGACTTTTTACGTAAAAAGTGTGTGTGTGTGTGTAACAGAACATATACACGTCACAAATTGCATGCATTCTTTTTTCCTTTTGCTACATCATACAGCATAATATACAGAATTATGCTTTCATTATTTTGCTACATTGTAGCGGTTAACAGGTGACTCTGTGAAGCCACAATGTTGAACAAATATGATACAAAGGGTCTCAAAGCAACGCATAGCGCATTTTGCTCTTTTAAATCTAATGTTATAGAATCATGGAACCTGCCGACAGATCAGCCCCATTCGGCCCCCGTCTACTCGCCCGTTTCTCCTGCTGTAAAGACTCAAACCTTAATCAGTCGTTGGTCTTGTCTTAGATTCAGGAGCCGTATGTCTATCCCATGCATGTTTAATACCCTCACCTTAATAACATCACTCATCCTAGGATAACTTTTCACTTCCAGCATTATAGATATTACCTATTGCTACTTAGACTCAGGTATTGTCTTCTCCCATGTGCTCCTTTTTGTATTTACATAAAACATTTTCCCCAGTATGTCCCAATATCTAACAAATCAAGTTAAAAAAAGAAAGGAACAGAAACAAAATTTTCTTAAAAGGCCTTTATAAATGTATCCCATACATGTGTTTGTACATACATGTAGATTGAACATGAGGTCTATGTAGGTGACTGTACACAACATATGCCAGGGTCGGCACGCTTAGATGGTGGAATTAAATGCCATAGTAATATGAGGAAAAACTCAAATGGAGAAAATATATTTTATATTTATTTGAGGGACTTTGAGAGGTGAGATTGCACCTGTGACATGATCTTGACATGTTGGTAGTTACGCTGACAAGCTGCTCTACCACGCATGTATGGATATGTGGTTGGCCCTCCTGAGCCTGCTTTGCCAACGACTTGTCTCATTTGTGGTTGGAACTGAAATGATTTAGGCCCCGCCCACTTGATTCAGCCACGCCTATTATTGCATCATCTGCCTCTTTGTCTCGCTGGCTACACCATGGAGTCCAAGACCATCATCCTACACTGACCTCCACCAGAGGATTTTCATGTTATCTGTAAACTGAACTTCCAATTTAACGTGTCAATAAAATTCTGTTAACATTTAGTATAGTTCATGCTGTTTATTTAAAAATATTATTGTTTCCCACAAATAACGTATGATATTTAGCAATTATCAGTTAATGTTCTAAGATAACGGGTCAGTTTAATTTGATCAAGGGCAATATCAACGTACTGAGAGCAACAGCTACATTTGGAACGTTGGAACCAATGGAATGTTCTATCAGGTCTATCACCATAGCAACCATAGGAATGGTCTAAGCAGAAGAACCAGGTCAATGGTTGCCATGGTGATAAGATCAACATTGAAACTTTGCACCAAAAAGGAATCATTTTGTTTTCCGTGTATTCTGCGCGACTTTTCAAGCCAGAAATGAAACAGAACCGAAATATCCATTTATGAAATATTACTTTTTACCTTTTGTTTTTTTTTTTTATTAAACAAAAATCCATTTCTGTAAGATTAAGCCAGGCTTTAAGGGACTTGTCTCATTTGTGGTTGGAACTGAAATGATTTAGACCCTGCCCACTTGATGCAGCCACGCCCACTATTGCATCATCAGCCTCTGTGATGTCATCATAGGAGGTTATATAAAGCAGGTGAAACTCAGACACTTCTCATTGCTCAGCAGAGCAGGCGAGTGAGAAGATGTTAGATACTCTTCTGATAATCGTGGGGTGCCTCTGCACCTTCATGATGCTGTTATTACTTGTTGGATTAGGAAAACGTAGTGGAGGACGAAAGGCAAATGAAGCCGACCTCTACCTAGAGATTATGTTCGCAATCGAACGCACAAACCACACCATGTTCCAGATACAGACCATAACGGGTCAGTTTAATTTGATCAACGTACTGAGAGCAACTGCTACGTTTGGAACGTTGGAACCAATGGAATGTTCTATCAGTTCTATCACCATAGCAACCATAGGAATGGTCTAAGCAGAAGAACCAAGTCAATGGTTGCCACGGTGATAAGATCAACATTGAAACTTTGCACCAAAAAGGAATCATTTTGTTTTCTGTGTATTCTGCGCGACTTTGGAAGCTAGAAATGAAACAGAACCGAAATATCCATTTATGAAATCTTACTTTTTACCTTTTGGAGGTTTTTTTTTAAACAAAAATCCATTTCAGCAAGATTAAGCCGGGCTTTAAGTGACTTACTTAAAATTGAAATTGATGTTTTAGCTAACTGAAGACTATTTAAAATTATGAAGCGTGGCAGTTAACGCCGTGATGACTCCATTAAAAACTATTTCAGCCAATCAAACATTTTCAGGGGGAGTCTTGTTTTTTTCGAGAGGCTCCAACCGTTCCTTAGCCTCCCCTTATAGACTTTTTACGTAAAAAGTGTGTGTGTGTGTGTGTGTAACGGAACATATACATGTCACAAATTGCATGCATTCTTTTTTCCTTTTGCTACATCATACAGCATAATATACAGAATTATGCTACATTGTAGCGGTTAACAGGTGACTGTGAAGCCACAAGGTTGAACAAATATGATACAAAGGGTCTCAAAGCAACGCATAGCGCATTTTGCTCTTTTAAATCTAATGTTATAGAATCATGGAACCTGCCGACAGATCGGCCCCATTCGGCCCCCGTCTACTCGCCCGTTTCTCCTGCTGTAAAGACTCAAACCTTAGTCAGTCGTTGGTCTTGTCTTAGATTCAGGAGCCGTATGTCTATCCCATGCATGTTTAATACCCTCACCTTAATAACATCACTCATCCTAGGATAACTTTTCACTTCCAGCATTATAGATATTACCTATTGCTACTTAGACTCAGGTATTGTCTTCTCCCATGTGCTCCTTTTTGTATTTACATAAAACATTTTCCCCAGTATGTCCCAATATCTAACAAATCAAGTTAAAAAAAGAAAGGAACAGAAACAAAATTTTCTTAAAAGGCCTTTATAAATGTATCCCATACATGTGTTTGTACATACATGTAGATTGAACATGAGGTCTATGTAGGTGACTGTACACAACATATGCCAGGGTCGGCACGCTTAGATGGTGGAATTAAATGCCATAGTAATATGAGGAAAAACTCAAATGGAGAAAATATATTTTATATTTATTTGAGGGACTTTGAGAGGTGAGATTGCACCTGTGACATGATCTTGACATGTTGGTAGTTACGCTGACAAGCTGCTCTACCACGCATGTATGGATATGTGGTTGGCCCTCCTGAGCCTGCTTTGCCAACGACTTGTCTCATTTGTGGTTGGAACTGAAATGATTTAGGCCCCACCCACTTGATTCAGCCACGCCTATTATTGCATCATCTGCCTCTTTGTCTCGCTGGCTACACCATGGAGTCCAAGACCATCATCCTACACTGACCTCCACCAGAGGATTTTCATGTTATCTGTAAACTGAACTTCCAATTTAACGTGTCAATAAAATTCTGTTAACATTTAGTATAGTTCATGCTGTTTATTTAAAAATATTATTGTTTCCCACAAATAACGTATGATATTTAGCAATTATCAGTTAATGTTCTAAGATAACGGGTCAGTTTAATTTGATCAAGGGCAATATCAACGTACTGAGAGCAACAGCTACATTTGGAACGTTGGAACCAATGGAATGTTCTATCAGGTCTATCACCATAGCAACCATAGGAATGGTCTAAGCAGAAGAACCAGGTCAATGGTTGCCATGGTGATAAGATCAACATTGAAACTTTGCACCAAAAAGGAATCATTTTGTTTTCCGTGTATTCTGCGCGACTTTTCAAGCCAGAAATGAAACAGAACCGAAATATCCATTTATGAAATATTACTTTTTACCTTTTGTTTTTTTTTTTTATTAAACAAAAATCCATTTCTGTAAGATTAAGCCAGGCTTTAAGGGACTTGTCTCATTTGTGGTTGGAACTGAAATGATTTAGACCCTGCCCACTTGATGCAGCCACGCCCACTATTGCATCATCAGCCTCTGTGATGTCATCATAGGAGGTTATATAAAGCAGGTGAAACTCAGACACTTCTCATTGCTCAGCAGAGCAGGCGAGTGAGAAGATGTTAGATACTCTTCTGATAATCGTGGGGTGCCTCTGCACCTTCATGATGCTGTTATTACTTGTTGGATTAGGAAAACGTAGTGGAGGACGAAAGGCAAATGAAGCCGACCTCTACCTAGAGATTATGTTCGCAATCGAACGCACAAACCACACCATGTTCCAGATACAGACCATAACGGGTCAGTTTAATTTGATCAACGTACTGAGAGCAACTGCTACGTTTGGAACGTTGGAACCAATGGAATGTTCTATCAGTTCTATCACCATAGCAACCATAGGAATGGTCTAAGCAGAAGAACCAAGTCAATGGTTGCCACGGTGATAAGATCAACATTGAAACTTTGCACCAAAAAGGAATCATTTTGTTTTCTGTGTATTCTGCGCTACTTTGGAAGCTAGAAATGAAACAGAACCGAAATATCCATTTATGAAATCTTACTTTTTACCTTTTGGAGGTTTTTTTTTAAACAAAAATCCATTTCAGCAAGATTAAGCCGGGCTTTAAGTGACTTACTTAAAATTGAAATTGATGTTTTAGCTAACTGAAGACTATTTAAAATTATGAAGCGTGGCAGTTAACGCCGTGATGACTCCATTAAAAACTATTTCAGCCAATCAAACATTTTCAGGGGGAGTCTTGTTTTTTTCGAGAGGCTCCAACCGTTCCTTAGCCTCCCCTTATAGACTTTTTACGTAAAAAGTGTGTGTGTGTGTAACGGAACATATACATGTCACAAATTGCATGCATTCTTTTTTCCTTTTGCTACATCATACAGCATAATATACAGAATTATGCTACATTGTAGCGGTTAACAGGTGACTGTGAAGCCACAAGGTTGAACAAATATGATACAAAGGGTCTCAAAGCAACGCATAGCGCATTTTGCTCTTTTAAATCTAATGTTATAGAATCATGGAACCTGCCGACAGATCAGCCCCATTCGGCCCCCGTCTACTCGCCCGTTTCTCCTGCTGTAAAGACTCAAACCTTAATCAGTCGTTGGTCTTGTCTTAGATTCAGGAGCCGTATGTCTATCCCATGCATGTTTAATACCCTCACCTTAATAACATCACTCATCCTAGGATAAGTTTTCACTTCCAGCATTATAGATATTACCTATTGCTACTTAGACTCAGGTATTGTCTTCTCCCATGTGCTCCTTTTTGTATTTACATAAAACATTTTCCCCAGTATGTCCCAATATCTAACAAATCAAGTTAAAAAAAGAAAGGAACAGAAACAAAATTTTCTTAAAAGGCCTTTATAAATGTATCCCATACATGTGTTTGTACATACATTTAGATTGAACATGAGGTCTATGTAGGTGACTGTACACAACATATGCCAGGGTCGGCACGCTTAGATGGTGGAATTAAATGCCATAGTAATATGAGGAAAAACTCAAATGGAGAAAATATATTTTATATTTATTTGAGGGACTTTGAGAGGTGAGATTGCACCTGTGACATGATCTTGACATGTTGGTAGTTACGCTGACAAGCTGCTCTACCACGCATGTATGGATATGTGGTTGGCCCTCCTGAGCCTGCTTTGCCAACGACTTGTCTCATTTGTGGTTGGAACTGAAATGATTTAGGCCCCGCCCACTTGATTCAGCCACGCCTATTATTGCATCATCTGCCTGTTTGTCTCGCTGGCTACACCATGGAGTCCAAGACCATCATCCTACACTGACCTCCACCAGAGGATTTTCATGTTATCTGTAAACTGAACTTCCAATTTAACGTGTCAATAAAATTCTGTTAACATTTAGTATAGTTCATGCTGTTTATTTAAAAATATTATTATTTCCCACAAATAACGTATGATATTTAGCAATTATCAGTTAATGTTCTAAGATAACGGGTCAGTTTAATTTGATCAAGGGCAATATCAACGTACTGAGAGCAACAGCTACATTTGGAACGTTGGAACCAATGGAATGTTCTATCAGGTCTATCACCATAGCAACCATAGGAATGGTCTAAGCAGAAGAACCAGGTCAATGGTTGCCATGGTGATAAGATCAACATTGAAACTTTGCACCAAAAAGGAATCATTTTGTTTTCCGTGTATTCTGCGCGACTTTTCAAGCCAGAAATGAAACAGAACCGAAATATCCATTTATGAAATATTACTTTTTACCTTTTGTTTTTTTTTTTTATCAAACAAAAATCCATTTCTGTAAGATTAAGCCAGGCTTTAAGGGACTTGTCTCATTTGTGGTTGGAACTGAAATGATTTAGACCCTGCCCACTTGATGCAGCCACGCCCACTATTGCATCATCAGCCTCTGTGATGTCATCATAGGAGGTTATATAAAGCAGGTGAAACTCAGACACTTCTCATTGCTCAGCAGAGCAGGCGAGTGAGAAGATGTTAGATACTCTTCTGATAATCGTGGGGTGCCTCTGCACCTTCATGATGCTGTTATTACTTGTTGGATTAGGAAAACGTAGTGGAGGACGAAAGGCAAATGAAGCCGACCTCTACCTAGAGATTATGTTCGCAATCGAACGCACAAACCACACCATGTTCCAGATACAGACCATAACGGGTCAGTTTAATTTGATCAACGTACTGAGAGCAACTGCTACGTTTGGAACGTTGGAACCAATGGAATGTTCTATCAGTTCTATCACCATAGCAACCATACGAATGGTCTAAGCAGAAGAACCAAGTCAATGGTTGCCACGGTGATAAGATCAACATTGAAACTTTGCACCAAAAAGGAATCATTTTGTTTTCTGTGTATTCTGCGCGACTTTGGAAGCTAGAAATGAAACAGAACCGAAATATCCATTTATGAAATCTTACTTTTTACCTTTTGGAGGTTTTTTTTTAAACAAAAATCCATTTCAGCAAGATTAAGCCGGGCTTTAAGTGACTTACTTAAAATTGAAATTGATGTTTTAGCTAACTGAAGACTATTTAAAATTATGAAGCGTGGCAGTTAACGCCGTGATGACTCCATTAAAAACTATTTCAGCCAATCAAACATTTTCAGGGGGAGTCTTGTTTTTTTCCAGAGGCTCCAACCGTTCCTTAGCCTCCCCTTATAGACTTTTTACGTAAAAAGTGTGTGTGTGTGTGTAACGGAACATATACATGTCACAAATTGCATGCATTCTTTTTTCCTTTTGCTACATCATACAGCATAATATACAGAATTATGCTTTCATTATTTTGCTACATTGTAGCGGTTAACAGGTGACTGTGAAGCCACAAGGTTGAACAAATATGATACTATGGGTCTCAAAGCAACGCATAGCGCATTTTGCTCTTTTAAATCTAATGTTATAGAATCATGGAACCTGCCGACAGATCGGCCCCATTCGGCCCCCGTCTACTCGCCCGTTTCTCCTGCTGTAAAGACTCAAACCTTAGTCAGTCGTTGGTCTTGTCTTAGATTCAGGAGCCGTATGTCTATCCCATGCATGTTTAATACCCTCACCTTAATAACATCACTCATCCTAGGATAACTTTTCACATCCAGCATTATAGATATTACCTATTGCTACTTAGACTCAGGTATTGTCTTCTCCCATGTGCTCCTTTTTGTATTTACATAAAACATTTTCCCCAGTATGTCACAATATCTAACAAATCAAGTTAAAAAAAGAAAGGAACAGAAACAAAATTTTCTTAAAAGGCCTTTATAAATGTATCCCATACATGTGTTTGTACATACATGTAGATTGAACATGAGGTCTATGTAGGTGACTGTACACAACATATGCCAGGGTCGGCACGCTTAGATGGTGGAATTAAATGCCATAGTAATATGAGGAAAAACTCAAATGGAGAAAATATATTTTATATTTATTTGAGGGACTTTGAGAGGTGAGATTGCACCTGTGACATGATCTTGACATGTTGGTAGTTACGCTGACAAGCTGCTTTACCACGTATGTATGGATATGTGGTTGGCCCTCCTGAGCCTGCTTTGCCAACGACTTGTCTCATTTGTGGTTGGAACTGAAATGATTTAGGCCCCGCCCACTTGATTCAGCCACGCCTATTATTGCATCATCTGCCTCTTTGTCTCGCTGGCTACACCATGGAGTCCAAGACCATCATCCTACACTGACCTCCACCAGAGGATTTTCATGTTATCTGTAAACTGAACTTCCAATTTAACGTGTCAATAAAATTCTGTTAACATTTAGTATAGTTCATGCTGTTTATTTAAAAATATTATTGTTTCCCACAAATAACGTATGATATTTAGCAATTATCAGTTAATGTTCTAAGATAACGGGTCAGTTTAATTTGATCAAGGGCAATATCAACGTACTGAGAGCAACAGCTACATTTGGAACGTTGGAACCAATGGAATGTTCTATCAGGTCTATCACCATAGCAACCATAGGAATGGTCTAAGCAGAAGAACCAGGTCAATGGTTGCCATGGTGATAAGATCAACATTGAAACTTTGCACCAAAAAGGAATCATTTTGTTTTCCGTGTATTCTGCGCGACTTTTCAAGCCAGAAATGAAACAGAACCGAAATATCCATTTATGAAATATTACTTTTTACCTTTTGTTTTTTTTTTTATTAAACAAAAATCCATTTCTGTAAGATTAAGCCAGGCTTTAAGGGACTTGTCTCATTTGTGGTTGGAACTGAAATGATTTAGACCCTGCCCACTTGATGCAGCCACGCCCACTATTGCATCATCAGCCTCTGTGATGTCATCATAGGAGGTTATATAAAGCAGGTGAAACTCAGACACTTCTCATTGCTCAGCAGAGCAGGCGAGTGAGAAGATGTTAGATACTCTTCTGATAATCGTGGGGTGCCTCTGCACCTTCATGATGCTGTTATTACTTGTTGGATTAGGAAAACGTAGTGGAGGACGAAAGGCAAATGAAGCCGACCTCTACCTAGAGATTATGTTCGCAATCGAACGCACAAACCACACCATGTTCCAGATACAGACCATAACGGGTCAGTTTAATTTGATCAACGTACTGAGAGCAACTGCTACGTTTGGAACGTTGGAACCAATGGAATGTTCTATCAGTTCTATCACCATAGCAACCATAGGAATGGTCTAAGCAGAAGAACCAAGTCAATGGTTGCCACGGTGATAAGATCAACATTGAAACTTTGCACCAAAAAGGAATCATTTTGTTTTCTGTGTATTCTGCGCGACTTTGGAAGCTAGAAATGAAACAGAACCGAAATATCCATTTATGAAATCTTACTTTTTACCTTTTGGAGGTTTTTTTTTAAACAAAAATCCATTTCAGCAAGATTAAGCCGGGCTTTAAGTGACTTACTTAAAATTGAAATTGATGTTTTAGCTAACTGAAGACTATTTAAAATTATGAAGCGTGGCAGTTAACGCCGTGATGACTCCATTAAAAACTATTTCAGCCAATCAAACATTTTCAGGGGGAGTCTTGTTTTTTTCGAGAGGCTCCAACCGTTCCTTAGCCTCCCCTTATAGACTTTTTACGTAAAAAGTGTGTGTGTGTGTGTAACGGAACATATACATGTCACAAATTGCATGCATTCTTTTTTCCTTTTGCTACATCATACAGCATAATATACAGAATTATGCTTTCATTATTTTGCTACATTGTAGCGGTTAACAGGTGACTGTGAAGCCACAAGGTTGAACAAATATGATACAAAGGGTCTCAAAGCAACGCATAGCGCATTTTGCTCTTTTAAATCTAATGTTATAGAATCATGGAACCTGCCGACAGATCGGCCCCATTCGGCCCCCGTCTACTCGCCCGTTTCTCCTGCTGTAAAGACTCAAACCTTAGTCAGTCGTTGGTCTTGTCTTAGATTCAGGAGCCGTATGTCTATCCCATGCATGTTTAATACCCTCACCTTAATAACATCACTCATCCTAGGATAACTTTTCACTTCCAGCATTATAGATATTACCTATTGCTACTTAGACTCAGGTATTGTCTTCTCCCATGTGCTCCTTTTTGTATTTACATAAAACATTTTCCCCAGTATGTCCCAATATCTAACAAATCAAGTTAAAAAAAGAAAGGAACAGAAACAAAATTTTCTTAAAAGGCCTTTATAAATGTATCCCATACATGTGTTTGTACATACATGTAGATTGAACATGAGGTCTATGTAGGTGACTGTACACAACATATGCCAGGGTCGGCACGCTTAGATGGTGGAATTAAATGCCATAGTAATATGAGGAAAAACTCAAATGGAGAAAATATATTTTATATTTATTTGAGGGACTTTGAGAGGTGAGATTGCACCTGTGACATGATCTTGACATGTTGGTAGTTACGCTGACAAGCTGCTTTACCACGTATGTATGGATATGTGGTTGGCCCTCCTGAGCCTGCTTTGCCAACGACTTGTCTCATTTGTGGTTGGAACTGAAATGATTTAGGCCCCGCCCACTTGATTCAGCCACGCCTATTATTGCATCATCTGCCTCTTTGTCTCGCTGGCTACACCATGGAGTCCAAGACCATCATCCTACACTGACCTCCACCAGAGGATTTTCATGTTATCTGTAAACTGAACTTCCAATTTAACGTGTCAATAAAATTCTGTTAACATTTAGTATAGTTCATGCTGTTTATTTAAAAATATTATTGTTTCCCACAAATAACGTATGATATTTAGCAATTATCAGTTAATGTTCTAAGATAACGGGTCAGTTTAATTTGATCAAGGGCAATATCAACGTACTGAGAGCAACAGCTACATTTGGAACGTTGGAACCAATGGAATGTTCTATCAGGTCTATCACCATAGCAACCATAGGAATGGTCTAAGCAGAAGAACCAGGTCAATGGTTGCCATGGTGATAAGATCAACATTGAAACTTTGCACCAAAAAGGAATCATTTTGTTTTCCGTGTATTCTGCGCGACTTTTCAAGCCAGAAATGAAACAGAACCGAAATATCCATTTATGAAATATTACTTTTTACCTTTTGTTTTTTTTTTTTATTAAACAAAAATCCATTTCTGTAAGATTAAGCCAGGCTTTAAGGGACTTGTCTCATTTGTGGTTGGAACTGAAATGATTTAGACCCTGCCCACTTGATGCAGCCACGCCCACTATTGCATCATCAGCCTCTGTGATGTCATCATAGGAGGTTATATAAAGCAGGTGAAACTCAGACACTTCTCATTGCTCAGCAGAGCAGGCGAGTGAGAAGATGTTAGATACTCTTCTGATAATCGTGGGGTGCCTCTGCACCTTCATGATGCTGTTATTACTTGTTGGATTAGGAAAACGTAGTGGAGGACGAAAGGCAAATGAAGCCGACCTCTACCTAGAGATTATGTTCGCAATCGAACGCACAAACCACACCATGTTCCAGATACAGACCATAACGGGTCAGTTTAATTTGATCAATGTACTGAGAGCAACTGCTACGTTTGGAACGTTGGAACCAATGGAATGTTCTATCAGTTCTATCACCATAGCAACCATAGGAATGGTCTAAGCAGAAGAACCAAGTCAATGGTTGCCACGGTGATAAGATCAACATTGAAACTTTGCACCAAAAAGGAATCATTTTGTTTTCTGTGTATTCTGCGCGACTTTGGAAGCTAGAAATGAAACAGAACCGAAATATCCATTTATGAAATCTTACTTTTTACCTTTTGGAGGTTTTTTTTTAAACAAAAATCCATTTCAGCAAGATTAAGCCGGGCTTTAAGTGACTTACTTAAAATTGAAATTGATGTTTTAGCTAACTGAAGACTATTTAAAATTATGAAGCGTGGCAGTTAACGCCGTGATGACTCCATTAAAAACTATTTCAGCCAATCAAACATTTTCAGGGGGAGTCTTGTTTTTTTCGAGAGGCTCCAACCGTTCCTTAGCC
>NC_071095.1:36294527-36304963 GCF_027358695.1 Spea bombifrons | reverse complement strand
TAGAAACATAGAAACATAGAAAGTGACGGCAGATAAGAGCCAGAAGGCCCATCCAGTTTGCCCAACCTCTGAGTACTCTCCTTTAGTACTTGCCCTTATCCTATATCTAGCTTGGCATTATGCCTATCCCATGCTTGCTTAAATGACTTTACTGTATTAACATCTACCACTTCCACTGGGAGGCTATTCCATGCGTCCACTACCCTTTCCGTAAAGTAATATTTTCTGATGTTACCATTAAACCTTTGCCCCTCTAGTTTATGCTTGTGTCCTCTTGTTGCGGTTTTATTTCTTCTTTTAAATAAACTTTCTTCCTTTACTTTGTTGATTCCCTTTAAGTATTTAAATGTTTCTATCATATCCCCCCTGTCCCGTCTTTTTTCCAGGCTATATAGGTTAAGATCCTTTAACCTGTCCTGGTAAGGTTTATTTTGTAATCCATAAACCATTTTAGTAGCCCTTCTCTGCACTTTCTCCAACATATCTATATCCTTCTGGAGATATGGTCTCCAGTACTGTACACAATACTCCAAGTGAGGTCTCACCAGTGATCTGTACAGCGGCATGAGCACTTCCCTCTTCCTACTGCTAATACCTCTCCCTATACAACCAAGCATTCTGCTAGCATTACCTGCTGCTCTACTGCATTGTCTACCTACCTTTAAATCCTCAGAAATAATTACCCCTAAATCCCTTTCCTCACACGTTGAGGTTAGGACAGTACCAAATAGTCTATACTCTGCCCTTGGGTTTTTATGCCCCTGGTGCATTACTTTGCATTTATCCACGTTAAATGCCAATTGCCACAGCTCTGACCATTTTTCCAGCTTACCTAGATCGTTTGCCATTTGGCTTCTTCCTCCAGGAACATCAACCCTGTTGCAAATTTTTGTGTCGTCGGCAAATAAACATACCTTTCCATCAACACCATCTGCAATATCACTAATGAAAATATTAAAGAGAATGGGTCCAAGTACAGATCCCTGAGGTATCCCACTGGTAACAAGACCTTGTTCTGAATATACGCCATTGACTACAACCCTCTGTTTTCTGTCACTCAGCCACTCCTTAATCCATTCAACAACATTGGGATCTAAACCCAGAGATTGCAGTTTATTTATAAGTCTTCTATGTGGGACAGTGTCAAAGGCCTTACTGAAATCCAGATACGCAATGTCTACTACACC
This sequence comes from Spea bombifrons, assembly GCF_027358695.1. Classification (NCBI taxonomy): domain Eukaryota; kingdom Metazoa; phylum Chordata; class Amphibia; order Anura; family Pelobatidae; genus Spea; species Spea bombifrons. The sequence goes on along the minus strand of NC_071095.1, from coordinate 36,303,776 downwards.
ACCTTGATCAATTACTTTAGTCACCCAATCAAAAAAATCAATAAGATTTGTTTGGCAAGATCTTCCTGAGGAAAACCCATGTTGTTTTTGATTTTGAAAGCCATGTGACTTCAGATGTTCAACAATCCTTTCCTTTAACATTGTTTCCATTAATTTTCCCACTACAGATGTAAGACTAACTGGCCTGTAGTTGCCCGACTCCTCCCTACTGCCTTTTTTGTGTATAGGCACAACATTCGCTACTTTCCAATCCCCAGGGACAACTCCCGTTACCAATGATTCGTTAAATATATCAGTTAACGGTTTTGCTAGTACACCCCCAAGCTCTTTTAATAACTTGGGGTGTATCCCATCAGGCCCCATCGACTTATTTGTCTTTACCTTAGACAACTGAAGTAAAACCTCCGCCTCGATAAACTCACATATTTCAAATGATTCAGTCTTTTTTCCCAACTGAGGTCCCATTCCATCATTCTCATCTGTAAAAACTGAACAGAAATATTCATTGAGGCAGTCAGCTAAACCTTTATCCTCCTCTACATATATGCCTTTTGTTTTTAGTCTAACTAATCCTTGTTTAACTTTCCTTTTCTCATTTATATATCTAAAAAATGTTTTATCTCCATTTTTTACTGATAGGGCAATTCGCTCTTCTGCCTGTGATTTGGCAGTTTTTATAACTTTCTTTGCCTCTTTCTGCCTAATTTTATAGATCTGTCTATCTTCCTCACTTTGGGTATTTTTGTATCTACTAAAGGCTAACTTCTTGTCTTTCACGATTTTGGCCACTTCTGCAGAGTACCACAGCGGTTTCCTTAATTTTTTACTCTTACTGACCAACCTAATACAATTTTCTGTTATCTTCCATAAAACAGCTTTTACAAAATCCCATTTCTCCTGAACACCATTTAAATTGTGCCAGTCTGATAATGACTCCTCTATACATTTTCTCATTTTAGAAAAGTCAGCTTTTCTAAAATCTAAAACTTTTGTTTTTGTGTGGTGTGACTCAGTCACTGTTCGTATATTAAACCACACAGACTGATGATCACTAGATCCCAAACTTTCACCTACAGAAATATCTGTTAACAAATCTCCATTTGTGAACACTAAATCCAATGTGGCCTCCTTACGAGTTGGTTCCTCAACCACCTGTTTTAAAGATAATCCCAATAAGGAGTTTAGAATATCCGCACTCCTGGTACAACCAGCTACTTTCGTTTTCCAGTTCACATCAGGGAGATTAAAGTCACCCATGATTATAACATCCCCCTTCACTGTCATTTTAGCTATTTCCTCCACTAGTAGATTATCGAGTTCTTCTACTTGTCCTGGGGGTCTATAAATCACACCTATGCGAGTTACTTTACTTTTGCCAAATTGTACTGTAACCCAAACCCTAAGTTCTCTTCACCAACTTGTATTAAGTTAGATTTGATGTTATTTTTCACATATAGGGCCACCCCTCCCCCTTTCCTGCCCTTTCTATCTTTTCTATATAAAGAGTACCCCGGTATTGATATGTCCCAGTCATTTTTCTCATTATACCATGTCTCAGTAACAGCCACTATATCAACATTCTCAGTTGCCACAACTGTTACAAGTTCATGGATCTTATTCCCTAAACTGCGAGCATTTGTAGACATGACCTTCAGCTTGTCATTTAACACCGATGCTGCAATCACTTTCTGTCCTTGCTTTGGGGGGCAAAACATTTGCTTCTCCCTATTATCTTTATAGACCAAGCCCCCAGATCCACCCACCTGGTTACTAAGTAAATCGCCTTCCCTTTCTATACTGTCTAACCCGGTATTTATTCCCTCCCCCCCCATTCCTAGTTTAAAATCTCCTCCAACCGTCTAACCATTCTCTCCCCAAGCACATTGGACCCTCTTGCATTTAGGTGCAATCCATCACGACTATAGAGATTGTACCCCAAAGCAAAATCAGCCCAGTGCTCTAAGAACCCAAAGCCCTCCTTCTTACACCAAGACTTCAGCCATGCATTTAGCTGCCTAATCTCCCGCTGCCTTTCTGGTGTAGCGCATGGCACAGGTAGTATCTCTGAGAATACTACCTTGGAGGTCCTTTTCTTAATCTTACTACCCAAGTCCCTAAAATTATCTTTTAGGACACTCCATCTTCCTCTTACTAGGTCATTGGTGCCAATGTGCACCAAGACAGCTGGATCCTCACCAGCCCCTCCCAATAATCTATCCACTCTGTCCGCAACATGCCGAACCCGGGCACCCGGGAGACAGCAAACCATTCGGTTGCTGCGATCAGAGCTACAGATTACCCTGTCTGTTTTCCTGATTATTGAATCCCCTACCACCACAACCTGCCTGGGCTTTCCTTCCTTTCGGATCCCCTGCACATTGGATGAGCTGCTCTCCCGGCTGTTAGGGAGAACAGCTTTTTCCGCAAAGCCTACCTCTGAGTCTGCCTCCCCAACATGCTCACTTAAAAGGGCAAATTTGTTGGGAGGGAGAGACTCTGGGCTGGCTTGCCTCTTCCTCTTCCCTTCCCCACTGCAACCACGTCTTACTGTCACCCAGCTATGTGCCTGACTCCCTTCTGACTGATCTCCTCCCTCATTGCTAGGGGCCCCATCTAAACTTTGCTCAGTGAGCAACAGACTCCTCTCAAGGTTGTCAATCTCTCTCAGTGTTTCAATGTGCCTCTTAAGAGCACCAACCTCAGCTTCCAGAGAGACCAATTGATCACACTTACCACAGCGATATGGACCCAGGAACTGCTGTTCCAAGCATGCATACATATGGCATGATGTGCACTGAGTGAAATCTCCAAGTTTGCTCATTCTTTATAAAGGGACGCGAGTATAGAATTTAAACAGTTGCTTTATGTCACTTACCCTCCTTGCTCTTGCACTCTTGTGTTGCACTAACTGCTGTGGTGCACAAACTGGTCACTTACAGAAAGCAAGTCACTTAGAAAATGCAAGCCCCTTACAGTGAGCAAGCTGTGAGTTTAACCACTTCCTTATATACAGAGCAACACAGTTAATTGATTATAAACCCCACCCTTAACTAATTACACTATAGAAAATGGGAGAGAGAAAAAAAAACCAAACAGTTAATGCAAAACACAGTGTTTTTTTTTTGTTTTTTTTTTTTGTTTTTTTACCACAAACCCTTCAACCCTCTTGTTGCTGGTTGAGATACAACCCACTGTTGGTATACTTATAATACCACTTCTCTGCCGCTGCTGTGGTGCACAAACAAACTGGTCACTTACAGAAAGCAAGTCACTTAGAAAATGCAAGCCCCTTACAGTATATGTTCTGTTACACACACACACACACACACTTTTTACGTAAAAAGTCTATAAGGGGAGGCCAAGGAACGGTTGGAGCCTCTCGAAAAAAACAAGACTCCCCCTGAAAATGTTGGATTGGCTGAAATAGTTTTTAATGGAGTCATCACGGCGTTAACTGCCACGCTTCATAATTTTAAATAGTCTTCAGTTAGCTAAAACATCAATTTCAATTTTAAGTAAGTCACTTAAAGCCCGGCTTAATCTTGCTGAAATGGATTTTTGTTTAAAAAAACCTCCAAAAGGTAAAAAGTAAGATTTCATAAATGGATATTTCGGTTCTGTTTCATTTCTAGCTTCCAAAGTCGCGCAGAATACACAGAAAACAAAATGATTCCTTTTTGGTGCAAAGTTTCAATGTTGATCTTATCACCGTGGCAACCATTTACTTGGTTCTTCTGCTTAGACCATTCCTATGGTTGCTATGGTGATAGAACTGATAGAACATTCCATTGGTTCCAACGTTCCAAACGTAGCAGTTGCTCTCAGTACGTTGATCAAATTAAACTGACCCGTTATGGTCTGTATCTGGAACATGGTGTGGTTTGTGCGTTCGATTGCGAACATAATCTCTAGGTAGAGGTCGGCTTCATTTGCCTTTCGTCCTCCACTACGTTTTCCTAATCCAACAAGTAATAAAAGCATCATGAAGGTGCAGAGGCACCCCACGATTATCAGAAGAGTATCTAACATCTTCTCACTTGCCTGCTCTGCTGAGCAATGAGAAGTGTCTGAGTTTCACCTGCTTTATATAACCTCCTATGATGACATCACAGAGGCTGATGATGCAATAGTGGGCGTGGCTGCATCAAGTGGGCGGGGTCTAAATCATTTCAGTTCCAACCACAAATGAGACAAGTCCCTTAAAGCCTGGCTTAATCTTACAGAAATGGATTTTTGTTTAATAAAAAAAAAAAACAAAAGGTAAAAAGTAATATTTCATAAATGGATTTTTCGGTTCTGTTTCATTTCTGGCTTGAAAAGTCGCGCAGAATACACGGAAAACAAAATGATTCCTTTTTGGTGCAAAGTTTCAATGGTGATCTTATCACCATGGCAACCATTGACCTGGTTCTTTTGCTTAGACCATTCCTATGGTTGCTATGGTGATAGACCTGATAGAACATTCCATTGGTTCCAACGTTCCAAATGTAGCTGTTGCTCTCAGTACGTTGATATTGCCCTTGATCAAATTAAACTGACCCGTTATCTTAGAACATTAACTGATAATTGCTAAATATCATACGTTATTTGTGGGAAATAATAATATTTTTAAATAAACAGCATGAACTATACTAAATGTTAACAGAATTTTATTGACACGTTAAATTGGAAGTTCAGTTTACAGATAACATGAAAATCCTCTGGTGGAGGTCAGTGTAGGATGATGGTCTTGGACTCCATGGTGTAGCCAGCGAGACAAACAGGCAGATGATGCAATAATAGGCGTGGCTGAATCAAGTGGGCGGGGCCTAAATCATTTCAGTTCCAACCACAAATGAGACAAGTCGTTGGCAAAACAGGCTCAGGAGGGCCAACCACATATCCATACATGCGTGGTAGAGCAGCTTGTCAGCGTAACTACCAACATGTCAAGATCATGTCACAGGTGCAATCTCACCTCTCAAAGTCCCTCAAATAAATATAAAATATATTTTCTCCATTTGAGTTTTTCCTCATATTACTATGGCATTTAATTCCACCATCTAAGCGTGCCGACCCTGGCATATGTTGTGTACAGTCACCTACATAGACCTCATGTTCAATCTACATGTATGTACAAACACATGTAGGGGAAACATTTATAAAGGCCTTTTAAGAAAATTTTGTTTCCGTTCCTTTCTTTTTTTAACTTGATTTGTTAGATATTGGGACATACTGGGGAAAATGTTTTATGTAAATACAAAAAGGAGCACATGGGAGAAGACAATACCTGAGTCTAAGTAGCAATAGGTAATATCTATAATGCTGGAAGTGAAAAGTTATCCTAGGATGAGTGATATTATTAAGGTGAGGGTATTAAACATGCATGGGATAGACATACGGCTCCTGAATCTAAGACAAGACCAACGACTGATTAAGGTTTGAGTCTTTACAGCAGGAGAAACGGGCGAGTAGACGGGGGCCGAATGGGGCCGATCTGTCGGCAGGTTCCATGATTCTATAACATTAGATTTAAAAGAGCAAAATGCGCTATGCGTTGCTTTGAGACCCTTTGTATCATATTTGTTCAACATTGTGGCTTCACAGAGTCACCTGTTAACCGCTACAATGTAGCAAAATAATGAAAGCATAATTCTGTATATTATGCTGTATGATGTAGCAAAAGGAAAAAAGAATGCATGCAATTTGTGACGTGTATATGTTTTGTTACACACACACACTTTTTACGTAAAAAGTCTATAAGGGGAGGCCGAGGAACGGTTGGAGCCTCTCGAAAAAAACAAGACTCCCCCTGAAAATGTTTGATTGGCTGAAATAGTTTTTAATGGAGTCATCACGGCGTTAACTGCCACGCTTCATAATTTTAAATAGTCTTCAGTTTGCTAAAACATCAATTTCAACTTTAAGTAAGTCACTTAAAGCCCGGCTTAATCTTGCTGAAATGGATTTTTGTTTAAAAAAACCTCCAAAAGGTAAAAAGTAAGATTTCATAAATGGATATTTCGGTTCTGTTTCATTTCTAGCTTCCAAAGTCGCGCAGAATACACAGAAAACAAAATGATTCCTTTTTGGTGCAAAGTTTCAATGTTGATCTTATCACCGTGGCAACCATTGACTTGGTTCTTCTGCTTAGACCATTCCTATGGTTGCTATGGTGATAGAACTGATAGAACATTCCATTGGTTCCAACGTTCCAAACGTAGCAGTTGCTCTCAGTACGTTGATCAAATTAAACTGACCCGTTATGGTCTGTATCTGGAACATGGTGTGGTTTGTGCGTTCGATTGCGAACATAATCTCTAGGTAGAGGTCGGCTTCATTTGCCTTTCGTCCTCCACTACGTTTTCCAAATCCAACAAGTAATAAAAGCATCATGAAGGTGCAGAGGCACCCCACGATTATCAGAAGAGTATCTAACATCTTCTCACTTGCCTGCTCTGCTGAGCAATGAGAAGTGTCTGAGTTTCACCTGCTTTATATAACCTCCTATGATGACATCACAGAGGCTGATGATGCAATAGTGGGCGTGGCTGCATCAAGTGGGCGGGGTCTAAATCATTTCAGTTCCAACCACAAATGAGACAAGTCCCTTAAAGCCTGGCTTAATCTTACAGAAATGGATTTTTGTTTAATAAAAAAAAAACAAAAGGTAAAAAGTAATATTTCATAAATGGATATTTCGGTTCTGTTTCATTTCTGGCTTGAAAAGTCGCGCAGAATACATGGAAAACAAAATGATTCCTTTTTGGTGCAAAGTTTCAATGTTGATCTTATCACCATGGCAACCATTGACCTGGTTCTTCTGCTTAGACCATTCCTATGGTTGCTATGGTGATAGACCTGATAGAACATTCCATTGGTTCCAACGTTCCAAATATAGCTGTTGCTCTCAGTACGTTGATATTGCCCTTGATCAAATTAAACTGACCCGTTATCTTAGAACATTAACTGATAATTGCTAAATATCATACGTTATTTGTGGGAAACAATAATATTTTTAAATAAACAGCATGAACTATACTAAATGTTAACAGAATTTTATTGACACGTTAAATTGGAAGTTCAGTTTACAGATAACATGAAAATCCTCTGGTGGAGGTCAGTGTAGGATGATGGTCTTGGACTCCATGGTGTAGCCAGCGAGACAAACAGGCAGATGATGCAATAATAGGCGTGGCTGAATCAAGTGGGCGGGGCCTAAATCATTTCAGTTCCAACCACAAATGAGACAAGTCGTTGGCAAAGCAGGCTCAGGAGGGCCAACCACATATCCATACATGCGTGGTAGAGCAGCTTGTCAGCGTAACTACCAACATGTCAAGATCATGTCACAGGTGCAATCTCACCTCTCAAAGTCCCTCAAATAAATATAAAATATATTTTCTCCATTTGAGTTTTTCCTCATATTACTATGGCATTTAATTCCACCATCTAAGCGTGCCGACCCTGGCATATGTTGTGTACAGTCACCTACATAGACCTCATGTTCAATCTACATGTATGTACAAACACATGTAGGGGAAACATTTATAAAGGCCTTTTAAGAAAATTTTGTTTCCGTTCCTTTCTTTTTTTAACTTGATTTGTTAGATATTGGGACATACTGGGGAAAATGTTTTATGTAAATACAAAAAGGAGCACATGGGAGAAGACAATACCTGAGTCTAAGTAGCAATAGGTAATATCTATAATGCTGGAAGTGAAAAGTTATCCTAGGATGAGTGATATTATTAAGGTGAGGGTATTAAACATGCATGGGATAGACATACGGCTCCTGAATCTAAGACAAGACCAACGACTGATTAAGGTTTGAGTCTTTACAGCAGGAGAAACGGGCGAGTAGACGGGGGCCGAATGGGGCCGATCTGTCGGCAGGTTCCATGATTCTATAACATTAGATTTAAAAGAGCAAAATGCGCTATGCGTTGCTTTGAGACCCTTTGTATCATATTTGTTCAACATTGTGGCTTCACAGAGTCACCTGTTAACCGCTACAATGTAGCAAAATAATGAAAGCATAATTCTGTATATTATGCTGTATGATGTAGCAAAAGGAAAAAAGAATGCATGCAATTTGTGACGTGTATATGTTTTGTTACACACACACACTTTTTACGTAAAAAGTCTATAAGGGGAGGCCGAGGAACGGTTGGAGCCTCTCGAAAAAAACAAGACTCCCCCTGAAAATGTTTGATTGGCTGAAATAGTTTTTAATGGAGTCATCACGGCGTTAACTGCCACGCTTCATAATTTTAAATAGTCTTCAGTTTGCTAAAACATCAATTTCAACTTTAAGTAAGTCACTTAAAGCCCGGCTTAATCTTGCTGAAATGGATTTTTGTTTAAAAAAACCTCCAAAAGGTAAAAAGTAAGATTTCATAAATGGATATTTCGGTTCTGTTTCATTTCTAGCTTCCAAAGTCGCGCAGAATACACAGAAAACAAAATGATTCCTTTTTGGTGCAAAGTTTCAATGTTGATCTTATCACCGTGGCAACCATTGACTTGGTTCTTCTGCTTAGACCATTCCTATGGTTGCTATGGTGATAGAACTGATAGAACATTCCATTGGTTCCAACGTTCCAAACGTAGCAGTTGCTCTCAGTACGTTGATCAAATTAAACTGACCCGTTATGGTCTGTATCTGGAACATGGTGTGGTTTGTGCGTTCGATTGCGAACATAATCTCTAGGTAGAGGTCGGCTTCATTTGCCTTTCGTCCTCCACTACGGTTTCCTAATCCAACAAGTAATAAAAGCATCATGAAGGTGCAGAGGCACCCCACGATTATCAGAAGAGTATCTAACATCTTCTCACTCGCCTGCTCTGCTGAGCAATGAGAAGTGTCTGAGTTTCACCTGCTTTATATAACCTCCTATGATGACATCACAGAGGCTGATGATGCAGTAGTGGGCGTGGCTGCATCAAGTGGGCGGGGTCTAAATCATTTCAGTTCCAACCACAAATGAGACAAGTCCCTTAAAGCCTGGCTTAATCTTACAGAAATGGATTTTTGTTTAATAAAAAAAAAACAAAAGGTAAAAAGTAATATTTCATAAATGGATATTTCGGTTCTGTTTCATTTCTGGCTTGAAAAGTCGCGCAGAATACACGGAAAACAAAATGATTCCTTTTTGGTGCAAAGTTTCAATGTTGATCTTATCACCGTGGCAACCATTGACCTGGTTCTTCTGCTTAGACCATTCCTATGGTTGCTATGGTGATAGACCTGATAGAACATTCCATTGG